>NC_135558.1:6762500-6767500 GCF_964340395.1 Glandiceps talaboti | reverse complement strand
TAAATTGGGATGGTATCAGAGGAAATTTACAATATTTAATTTGTGTATTAAATGCCGTAAAAAATGAATGAATCTTCGGACGTCGAACTCTGAGTAATTTCTAGGGAACGTCTAGAAATTTGTTTTTAATCACATCGATTGTAATGACAATCTCTTTATAATGTAGATTCGTCGTGAATGCAGCTTCTTCGAGAAGCGTTTCCTTAATCTTCCTCTGAAAGACATTTTTTGATGAAGAAAGGAACTTAAAGGTCATGCAATTATTTTACAACACAAGACCTAGGTATGCCATTGATAGGTTATGGATTTGTTTGAGTACAGTGATCATTGGTGGTATAAATACTATAGCTCCAAGCAATTTAGATTCCCCTTCTGCGTAATTGCATATTCTGGTTTTCTATTTAGATCTTTCTGGTTTGTGTGTGTGTGTGTGTGTGTGTGTGTGTGTGTGTGTGTGTGTGTGTGTGTGTGTGTGTATGTGTGTGTGTGTATGGGGGGGGGGGTATATGTATGTATACATTGTGTCACTGGTACTTGCAATTGATGTGCATTGTCTGGTGTGAGATTAGTTTCTACTGCTATATATAATTGTAAGTGTAATATGGTATATTTCAAACCAATCGACATTCACGATATGCTATATGTAGCAATGCAATCGGACATTGAAATAAAAGTTTTCAAATTGCTCAGTACAATGTGATATTAGTAGGATTGCAACATGTGACGTCATAGTGGCCGCTCTCTGCATTATTGTGACGTCATAGTGGCCGCGCTCTGCATTATTGTGACGTCATAGTGGCCGCTCTCTGCATTATCTATGGATCATTTCATTACAAGTTATTTCAATAAGATGAAATTAAAACCAATGTCAAAGGTCAATGATGAGAAACGACTTCACCATTTCTGTGTCTAAAACCTTACTTCGATATTTCAAAGCTGTAAGTCACAACTTTACAGAGAGTAATTTGTGATAGTGATCTTTTATTTGTAACCCATAGTCCATCAGTAAGATTAAGAAGAGAATGCTAATTGACGACACGGAAGTTTTAAACGAACGAGATAGTCTTTTCTGAAATAGATTGTAAATTTCCTCGTTATTGGTGTAGATTTCTGAGAGATTACTGCACCTAATTCACAATCTAGATCTCGTTAGTGGCAGTGTTGTCTGTTTTTTACAGCAACCAGTGTACACCTTGACTCGATTCGGTGCCCATTATCTTCATTACGCGTCAATTCACATCATGTCATGTTGCGGTCACGATGCGCACGCGGGTGGTTGTTCATCATGATCTGTGGAGATTTCAACAATTACAGTACGGCTGACATCCATCTGTCCCACGGTGTCTTTACTATAACATTCCGTATCTGTCTTTGTTCTTGCCGCAGTGGAGCACTTTCATCCCTATGGAATAAATGGTGAGTAGAAAGTGGATTGAACTGATGCCCCGGTGGGAAAACGATCGTTAAAGACTCACAGTAAGGATATTTTTTTTGCGAAAAATAACATACTTCCCAAAATCGAAGAAATCAAATTCCACAGGAGATTCCCAACAGAGAGAGCGTATATATGAAATCAAAAGAAGCCTGATATATGACTCAATGAATCTACCAGCTTTATTCCACAATTTGGTAAAATATTAAGACATCCCTGGATTATCGCACTAGTCACGTATACATACCTGTATGGAATCGTCCATCAGAACTAGAGACGTGTCCTAGTAATATAGATATTAATCTTTAGTTCTCATATATTCCATACTTACAAATAGAAAGAAGCAGACCTACATACATGAAAGATGGCTGCAGATATATATATGAGGTTTGTGCTAATCACTTTGTTATGGATTATTCCCAAAGTTAAAGGTAAGTCATAGTCTTTCTTGTAATACGCTTTTTTGAGGTTTAAACGACAAGACTTGTAAGATCTTTAGATTATTTAGTTTATCCTTTCCTCCAATTTCCTTTTTTTTAAATAATGAAACCCGATTCCAAAATCTGATTGATTTCTAGTTAAATGTCATAAATATTACGTCAAATATGTTATTCAAAAAAGCATAACAATTTTCCAAAGATTGCAACATTTATTTTTGAAATATACATAAAGCACACTTACAGGGTTACCAAATGACACTCCAATCTATCTTTACTGTAATTGCATTTCTAATATAATTACAATAATGATGACATAAAAGCAATATCAAACTATAATATTAAGCAACATCCACATAATTAATAATCAATAATCATAACTCGAATTGACGAACCAGTCCATGCTCCGTATTAAGCAGTCATGGTATTCGACGTACTGCTGTATGCACAATAACCAACTATCCATCATATCACTGCATTAGTCCCGAACGGGCAAAGCCCGGAGGAGACTATTCCTTTACGCCCAATAATTCCGTCCGTCCGTCCGTTCATTATCACCTGTATCTCAGGGCCAATTTAAACCAAGCCTGACACAAATGTCAGATGCTATAGTAAACATACGCACATTACTTTGTTTCGCGATCCTCGCGGTAATGGTCAAATGGTGGCTATATTTGTCATAAAAATTCCCATTAACTCTCAAATTGATGCTTAATAGATAGAGACCTCATTTGAGTGTCTACACCCATATTATATATGATGTGCTTTGTAATGAGACCTTTACATTTGACGTTGACCCTTATGTTCAAGATTGAATAACCAAGTGTTCAAAGTGTTCAAATTGTTCATGTACACCTCCTCTGACATGCATGGTCAGGTTTCAACCAAACCTGGTACAATTGTCGGATACTGCACTGTAGTTCAAAGTGTGTATCGTTTTATTTTGTAGTTCAACCGAATGGCTACCACATTTTTCATGAAATTCAGATGATGAATTAGTAATAAAATAGTTGAACCGTTTGGATATATGTCTTCAACGAAGACTTGTTACATAATAAGAGTATCCCGAGAATCACCTAATCTATCAACAGGGTTTAGGGGCACAAGCTGACACAAAGTTTATGATATAATGTACTCACAGTATTGTACTTACTGGAGCACACTTAGCCATCACTTGCAATTAACTGAAATCAAACCTGGAAACATGATATAATTTATAAACGATCCGATGACGTAATTTATCATACGTATCAAACATGTTCAGGAAATCCTTGTTCAACTGTTCTAACAATGTCAGAAGATAACCGTACTGTTATACGAACCATGCAGTGACATTAAAAACATTATAAAAAAGATTAATATATGTTATTATGTAAGTATTTTCACTTGAATAAAAAGCTTATAAACTCAGCTTGTGCCACTTTAAGTCTTCCAATTTGATGTTGTTTTACATTTGAATAGTGCAATTTTACATTTAATATTAATGTCAGCAAATACTTAATATACCATGTAAATTATTTGTTTACTGCCTTCAGATAAATCTATAACAGTGGTGTATGGTTTATTAGCAATGTATACCAGCATCCATATGAAACATTCACTGTTTTGATCCCGGCATCGACTAGAATTAAATAACATGATTTGTAGTGAATTACTGCATGATTTGTTTTGAAGACGACATTTTCCAGATCACGTTCATTTATAGTTTATTGAAAACATGGAATTTATCACAAAGTCTAAATATTGATTGCGATCTAGGTATACTTTGTCAAATGCCTAATGCATATACGTTATTGAACGGGGATAAACAAGCAACATTCTGATCCACTTTGTCACAAACAGATGTGAAGAATGATTGAAATAACGATTATTTAAATTTATTCTCTATAGACTTTCTGTAAGTCGCGACTTTTGAGAATATCATGACTTTACTCCTCTTATTGATGTAGAGTTCATTAATCCATGTTTGTTGTTTCCCCCCCCCCCCACCCCTTTGGCTTCGTAATTACCTTGAGCAACCCAGTTTTATTCGAACTTTGCAGCAAAACTCGATCTATGTAACTGTATCAGTTACTGTATATAATACAGTGTAACTATGTAACTGTATCAGTTACTGTATATATATATTACGTGTATCTTATTTCTTACCATTCGACGTCAATGAATACGTAATTCTGTAATAGTATCGAATGAGTTGCTTTTTAAGTACTTTGAATTTTACGAAAAACAAACAAACAAAAACTGTGTGTGTGCATCATTTTAAGTGTTCACTGGGAAAGGGGGGGGGACTTGATCAAGTAATTGAACATAGGACATTGATTGAAATGATAGTCTCAAGTGGAAGTAAACCAAAGTAATGGAAAAAGACGTGAGGAGATATTGCATTAAAATGGAACTATTCAATATAATGTTATACCCATAGTAAAAACGTTCTATAAAACGTCTCATAAATAATGTGTTACATACCTAGGAAATTGACAAAATTAATGAAAATTTGACCACTGTAAATGTTACGGATGTACATATGTCACTCTTTCTCTCTAATATGATCATATTATTTAATTCTACAGAGCTATTAAATAACCATAATAATTATGAAATTGTATGAAACTATTCAATAGCTTCTCATGAATAATTTATTACCTAAGAAATTGGCAAATTGATGGGAATTTTACAACTATAAATGTTAAGGATGTGCATATTTCACTCAACTTGCTATCTTATATATTATCTACTTTTAATAGTGTATAATCTGTATTGCTGGAGTCCTTGGAGGAGAAACAATTACCTTCTGACAATTATTAATATCAGTTTACAAATACGTATCGTCTGAAATACAAAAATAGTTTGTAATCGGTGGATTATGATTTATAATTTCGATGGATTATTTGTGAAGTATTTCAAGGACATAAATATTGCGTATCGTTGTAGGACGTAGTTAAGCCGATTACATATTTGCATATTTACACATCGTTGTAAGAGAAAGTTACACCGATTGTACATGCTTGCAGCTCGTTTTTTTACTCATTTTAAGGTCGATACAAACAAATTGACAAACTTAAGGATATTTGAACATTAGAAATAAGAAAATAAGTTTTGGGCGTTGGCGTTGTTGTTGTTGTTGTTGTTGT
>NC_135558.1:6750000-6757500 GCF_964340395.1 Glandiceps talaboti | reverse complement strand
TCTTTAGCTAAATGTTTTCAACTCCTTGCATCCCTTAATCTATCCACGCACATACATATTCGATATTCGTCTCGGTGTAAAACATCCTTTCAAGTTAGTATTATTCAACATTTTTTCCATTCTACATTCTTTCATAACGGAAGGTGATATTTAATTTTGTATTTTGTGCAATAGATAATCATGGATGGCCTAATGTTCCAGCCCCAGATTGGACAAATATACGTCTCGCTGTTATAGTTGTATGTCTAGGAATACCACTATTGACATTTGTTGTCTTGATATCGTGCAGAATTCGGATTATTCTTGCCAAAAAATACCGCTACTACAAAATGCAAAAATCTGGTAACCTAGGGTAAGATATCTTATGTCTTCTTCTTTTTTTAAAGTGAAAGGTTATTTTCTACTGTGCTTTAGGTTGGATATCTAGCAGAACATACACAGAATGTGGCATGGTCATATTATTGAGAGTAATATTGGCCATAAGATTCGAGACATTTACATATAAGTGATCATGTTACCCCATAGAGAAAACATATTCATCTTGCACACTATTCTTTGCTTTCGATAATCTAGGGAAGGCATCTTACTACATTTTAAACATTATCTCTAGTTACTATAGTTACCTATGTTAGCGTTCTAGTCTAAATATCTCTATTTATCTACCTATGGTCAAGGTTAATATTTCTAGTTATTTACCCATGTTCTTGGTTAATCATCTCTAAGAGATAAAGGTCAAATAATTTGAATCAAGATCATAGGATTCATAAGATTCAACCAGTTATATATAAATCATCACTCTGCTGTCATACTGTAACCGCCTTTACGTTGTGCACTACCCTTTGCTTTCGACAACCTACATTTGCAGAATAAAAAGTATAAGGCGGTCCTTTTAAAGGGCCATTTCGTGAAGATAGTTATGTGAAGACGTGTCTTTTCTTAATAAAAATGATGATGAACAATATGTACTGTGCCTCTTGAAATGTGCACTGAAAGCTGGGGGATAATCTATATGCATAATGTCAATATACACAAAAGACCGTTTTCTTGAGTACCCAATACGTACAGCGTGACTGTATTATCCTTTGGATAATGATTTCCTGAGTAATCAATGATTATACAAAATTACAACCTTCAAAATCTTCGAAATATGAAATACCGGAAATGAGGAAACATTAGTAATACTTCCAATCCCATTGTAGTTATTATGCCATATACTATTGATTCGTTGTATTGCATTTCCTCTTAACGAGACAGTAGATTACAAATATTGGAGCACTTATTCTTACTATTCAGCGGGGTTTTTCTTTTTACAAAATATTAATAGCAAGACTGGAAAAATCGAGAACTGAACTGGAATTTTAAGGAAACTGCTGGAACTTTTTTAAGACGTAAATGTATTAATTCCTGTGTTAAATATTTTTAACTGGAAAGTAGTTTTACTTTTGATATCTTTATCTGTTTTTGAATTTATCTTGGATTATTTAATTAAGCAAAATATTATAATGGATATTAAAGGTTATGAGGACCGTGTATATACCTGTGGATCACTTGTTATTGCATAATTAATACGTCTTGTTAAACTTATTCGAGCATTGTTACCCTCAAGGAGGTCCCTCCCATGTCGATTCATTCGACAAAAGTTATATAAAATACATTGTATCTTAATACCAGTTATAATTTCTGCCACTGACAATTTTTTATTTTTTGTTTATGCTTTTTATTTTAAAAACTATAACATAAAATCAAAGACTTTGGAGTTGATATCAAAGTTCTTTGGCTTAATTGTCCTAATTAATATTAATTATCTGACTTTTATTTCATCCAGGCTATCTACTATTTCTCTTACTAATTCACGAACGCAGTTGGATTATCAACCCTCACCGACGAGAAATGTTCAAAATATCATAAATCATTTAGCGCCACCATCGATACTATCTCCGTCTTTATGTTATGTCAATAATGTGGAGATTGAAGACTGCAGTGTAAGTATTAAATATTCTGATATGTCCTATAATTAACATAAGTTTAGTAATGTTTAAGTAGGATAATTTTTCAAGATTGGGGAAATTATGTAATACGATTTCATATTTATTTCTGCAAAATATTTATAATCAATGGAAAATACTACTAATAATAGCGTTGTTTGGTTTAAACTTTCACACACGGTTGGGCAATTAAACTGAAATCCTTGTTGCTTTCTTTGTTCTAACAAATACACTACAATATGCGGACCTGATGAAGTGAAAGCTAGTGAGCGTTTATTGAACTCTTTTGATTGTTAGTTTTGACAAAAATCTTTTTAAATACCTTATAATGTCAGATCTTATCGACACATCGCCTTCGAAATATCAAGTAGATATTTTATTTGTACAACATTTGTAATTTGTAACAAATTTTGATCATCATTTTGATGATAATATCCGAAATGTGTATGTCTTTTTTCATAAAACGTTCTAGATATATTTAAAAAGGTCTAATCAAAGACCAAAATGTATATGAAACAATAGTAGAAGTCATGGTATTACCTTTAAAATATGAGGACAAGGTGAGGGGGTAGCACATGATGTTCTGAGGAAAACATTAAAATTTGGCCTTAAGGGAATAGCGCAATATGTGTCCTTGATATGATGTGGCAAAACCTTCCGTTAATAGAATAAATAAATGATGTTATGATATACTTTACATTTAGGTATCAATGTCACAAAGTGTCTTTTACATACAATATTATGAAAGCGAATAATGTCACAGATCAATGAAACTAATTGTGGGTACTATTTCTCTACAGGTTGGTGTCCAAATTGACGCAGAAATCTTGGAAAGTGAGCATTTGACGAGTGTGGACTGAAGTGTAATATTTGTTGTACGCTGGATACGAGGATATTGCATATGTGTAGATAACTGGTAGATCTACTCTAAGACTTTATAATGAAACATTATATGAGATTCTAATAATTATTGAAATACAATCAATCAATCAATCAATCAATCAATCAATCAATCAATCAATCAATCAATCAATCAAAAGAATTTGTATAGCGCCAAAATCCAATACGACGTAATGTTCTATGGCGCTGAACAGGAACTATAGTAGATCATTGTAAAAGTTAGAAAGCTCTTGCAAACTTATGTGTTTTGACATCCTTCTTGACTTTATCGACGATCAAAGAACGAAGTTCAAGTGGTATACTGTTCCATAAGCCTGGCACTGCTGTTTAGAAATTTGTAATTAATGTAACTAATTTACTAAGTACTTCTTCTCAAAAATAAAATAATGTGAAACAATTTGAATCCAGCCTGTATATCAATAAACTGCAAAAAACTTAAACAGTACACTAATCAAGCTATTTATGCACAGTGACGTCTTTTTACCATATTCCAAGTTACAAACACGATTTTGGTCAATGTTGTTTCGTGTCCATATGTAGTTTGTATCAAAAATGATTAAACTTGCTTCCATCAGAGGGGCGCTTTACGTTATCAGCAATTTCACGTTTTGCGCTTGTATGTGAGGATGAAAATTTTGTCACTCTATTAATAGTATATTAATGCTTCAAATGACTATCCAGGGGGGGGGGGGTTGACAGACGTTTGAAAATGACTATCTGAGGACAGACAAGACAGAAATATGGTTAGATTACATTATGAAGTATAATTCTACTTTGAATTGAGCAGAGATTTAGTCAAATGTGATAATGCTACATTAGCTTTAGTAATACGTGCATTATTATAATAAGGATACATACAACATATCTGAGGATTTTTCTTGACACGTTTTAATTTGAACTCAAATTTTGCATTCGTGCATTTGTAATATTAACTGTAAAAAGACACGACATGATGTCATGTTTACGCTTCCTGAACTGTACCTTTTTGTTAGAGCAATCCGTCTATGTTTCTCAGAATGTCCGCGTGCAAACTGCGTGAACTGAAGTTGAAAAGCCCATGTAGTTTGTTTTTTTCTAGCACACGACGTGCTAACGCCACAGGGTGCTTTCCTTGTAGACCACGATTTCTTCAATGGCGTATAATATTCGGTTTGTAACGAAGCCACTTTAACCCTACTGAGTAATCGAGTACTTGGCAGTTGAAGATATATAAATGAAGAGTTTGTTTGATACAAGTTGTAATGATGCAGATATAAAGATAAACTTTCCAATAGTCAAATTGAGCAAAGATCTGCGCTAAACCCAACTTGACTCAATAGCGCAAAAAACAATAGCGCAAACAAAATGTGTTGCTAAGGCAAAAGAGAAGAAGAAGAAACTGTTCAACCAGCCCGACCGACCGACATTTTGGCTATCTCATTATTTATAAACGTAGAAATAAGTCTATCATTTTGTAAATCTTTAGTGTGGTAAAAATGACACATATCAAGGAAATGTTGTGCGCCCTCATGTGGTCACAAATGTCAGGGGACGATTTGCAAAATGGCGGCCAACACTACATAGTTGTCGATCACAGTGATCAAAACAGACAGAATCCTTTGAATTATCGGAAGATATGTGGTCCTTTCCTTACTATGATGACTTTTGGTGATGTATTTTAGAAAGGTATGTGAAAATTATGATCCTAATTTGCTCATGTCCAACAATGAATGTATCGTGAATATATACATTCAGAACATGTGATAGTCATAACTTATTCCTGCTTGCAGACGTGGTAAGTTGTCCCTTCCTTCTCCACTAATCGTCCTGCGAAGAGACAACCATGGAATCTGGGCTTACCAGAAATGCTGGTAACTAAAGAATTAACATGCCCAGTGGTCAAATATTAGCAATAAATCGTCCATTTAGTAATTTATCCCTATCGTGACAACAAATTAAAAATCCCAGCTCAGATGACCCAAAATCCCAAAATCACGAAGTTGCCAAACTGTATTTCAGGACTTCCTCCTTACGTACCTTGCCATATTGTTATGTATGTCGCGTTTGTGTGTATACACAAATATATGTTGCATATGTCGCGTTTGTGTGGTGGGACGTTTGAAATTACAGATTGATCTGGAAAAGTTCTGATTTTCGACACTTTGCGATCTTAGCAGTGAATACTGTGTCAAAGAGATGTAAATGAGCACATATTTAATCGATTGCTTATATTTGATCGCAGGCTATGTAATTCTTTTGTAATTGGTGTGAAAGCATTTTGCTGGCACACTCGAAATAGGCTGGTTACTTTGGTTTTTGCAAGACAGTGTTGGCTGAAACGTGTGCACCATCTGCAAGCAGGACCAGTCATAATTATGCTGTCAAGACTCAAATATGCAGTTCTTCCAAATATTGATTAACTTTGCATACAATTGATTGATTTTATGGAAACAATTCATGTAAAATAATGATCCCATGAACCTTGTTTGAGTATTCGTTTGTAAATGAAGTAATTGAAAAACTAGCTATGTAAGCATTTGTGAATGATTGAGCAGTATCAAAAGCCATCTACACAGAAAATATAAATAAACAGGGTGTGAGAATGATGTAAACACAGTAAGGCTTGTCAATAAATATTTTGTAGTGGTGAACATTAATATTTAGCTAAAATGACTCTTGAAATTTAGAATATATATCTATTAATCAAATAAATCTTTTTCTTAAATTTGGATCATTTCATTGTTTTGTATACATACATACATACATACATACATACATACATACATACATACATACATACATACATACATACATACATACATACATACATACATACATACATACATAATAAATTATAAGTATTTTATTCTGACTAGTTACATGTTATACACTTTACTGCCACATAGCTTTCTACAGTGAAAAGCATCTTTGGAAATGTGATCAAAGGAACACGTTTGATTATACACTTCTCTTAGTCTGTCGTTCCAGGACACTTTGGAATCAATACGTGATCTTTCACATCATTTCTAAAGCTCACTGAAATGAACTTTCAATGCAGACATGTAGCAGAGAGAGATTCAACAAAATAAGTTTCATGATAATAGAAATAGAAATGGCTATTTATAATTTGCTTAAATGTTCTTTGGTTAATACTTCAATAAAATAGTACTTTTACAGTGTACTTATTTCCTACAGTTAGTGATGTTTATTCACACATAAAATTGAGATATACAAATTAGTTCTGTAAGGTTTGTTAAAAGATGTTGAAAGAAAATAGGTTTAAACTAATACCAGAAATAAAGATGTGGAATAATCAATGTCTAGTACATATTTTTCTTGTGATGAAAAATATCAACTCCAATCTTACAGCACTGTTGTCCTTCAAACTGCATTATGCCTTAATGAAATTTGATACCTATTTGTTATAGTTTGTTAATATTGTGAAAGTATCTATTCGATGCAAGACGAAGTAAGTCACAGTGTCATTGCATATGTGTACCAGATTATGTGTGTCTAAGTTCACTGTGAATTGTCGATGAAGAGTTACAGCAGTACAGAGTTTCTGCTATTTTAAGGTAGAATAAACAGCCAATTTGCCTGAAAATCCATTTTTATTCATTCATTTACTCATTTATATACCATCCTACAGACATTGTCCAATACCATGAGGAGGGTTCAATGTTAGTGCAGGAGGGCCGAGGGAACCAGAGTACCGGGGAAAACACGTTTTGTTAGGTAGAGTCAACTGAACAACACTCTTCTTACTTACGAACTTACAGCGTGGTATATTTAATAAAACCTCCAAAAATGTATTGTTGTCACTTAATTCATATGGACACGTATTTCTTAGATTGTTATTCTCATTGTCAACAGACTAAAAATATAATTGATACATTTGTAGCAGCAGGTTTTGTGGGATATTTCCTTTTAGGAAATACAACAACCTAAAGAATAATGCGTGTCCCTGTGACTTAATTGACAGTGTATGTATAAAGAATCACACAGAAGTATACAGTTTGTGCTCTTTCATTTAATTAACTTTACTTGAAGACAAGAAAAAAGTGTCTGTGTTATTCCAATCTTAAAAGACACATTACACCATACTTACTAACTAATGGGTAACAGTGCTTCAGTTTGATGTAAGGGGTAACCATGGATTTAGTTTGATGTAAGGGGTAACTATGGACTTTAGTTTGATGTAAGGGGTAACTCTATGGATTTTAGTTTGATGTAAGGGGTAACTATGGACTTTAGTTTAATGTAAGGGGTAACTATGGACTTAAGTTTGATGTAAGGGGTAACTATGGACTTTAGTTTGATGTGACGGGTAACTATGGACTACAGATTTCCTTAAAAGAGAGAGATTTCTTTTACATAGATGTGGGCTTTGTAAGAATTCTTATATATAAAGAAAGAGCGATATTAAAGCAGACACAACACACTTTCTCTAGGCCATCAGCTCCTACTCACAATGAAATATAGGTGAATGAAATGTATATTATTGCAGTGCAAAATGTGCAAGGTCAACTATATTGTATATTGTTCCTGAGCTTTAATTTGGTTCAAAGAGTGTCCCATTCAGGTGCAGGTAATTAGAATTTTCATGCCTAGCCTCCCCTTCGCACCCCCATTTTTT